>NC_056746.1:1464977288-1465002288 GCF_019279795.1 Protopterus annectens | reverse complement strand
GTGCTGTTCACTCTTATGTTTATGGTTAAGTCTACGTGTTTTCTGGGAGTATGTGTTCTCACTGTAGATGCATTTGATGTTATGGGAATGTGTTCCTGTTGTGTATGTCTTTACGGGTGACACTCTGTGATACTGTGATGTGCAGAATCGACGTTATGTAGGCCGATGTTAAGAGTTTTCACTATTATGTGCATCCAACATTTTGGTCTCGATACTACCATGCTCAACGTTTTAATCACGCGATCATTTAACATGTAACCATATATATATATATATATATATATATATATATATATGCATTATACACACACACACACACACACACACACACACACACACACACACACACACACACACATACATACACACACACACACACACACACACACACACACACACACACACACACACACACACACACACACACACACACACACATATATATATGAGTGAGTCTTGGTCTTGCTAGGGATGGCACGATCCATGCATCTTGTAGGTGCTCATACAGTGCATTTGTAAAAGTTCGTGCATCTTGGACACTGTTATCCTTTAGTGTGGGGGCTGTGAAACTTACCACCTCTGTCTTAAGTAAGGTGAAGTTTGCTATAGAAAAGTTTTTCACTGTGGTTTCCTTGGTTGGGGCTGGTGGTGTTGTGTGGACATCCAGAGTGATTAGTTTATGGTCTGATCTAACCAGTGACGGGTTAACCTCCGGTGCGGAACACCTGTCGCCCATGCTGGTGTTGACCAGGTCCAATATGTTTTCACCTCTGGTGGGGGAGTTTATGAAAGGTTTGGTTGTGCAACCTTTTTCCCTTTGCTTGGATGTTTTTTGGAATATTTTGCAAACACCTTAATTCTTGTTGACATCATCTGTGTTTTCAGCCCTATGTTTCTAGACTACATGTTATACTGGTAGCATTACAAAAAGTCCAAAGCATGGATTGTCTACACCTAGTATGGTTTGGAATTATTGACCTGAATGTCTCCATAATGGCTTTATAAGTAAAAAGTCATGGGCATGTAGAAACCATGTAGTTGAAATGCTCCAATGTCCTTAAGGGTTCATTTACATATATTTCATGGACCTCTTCTATGCAAGGTTTCAGATATTACATAATGAAGACTGTCTTGGATGAGTCTTTCCTGCCCATTTTACTGAATGGGTTGTCTGTATAACGTTGTTACCCTTTGCTTATATATAAATGTATATGTATATAAATATATATCTATATATAGTTATTTGAGATTTACACATGAGATTAATGGTCAGGAAAATAACTATCAGGATGTCAATCTGAGAAAGAATAGGGTTAACAGGAGGTTTCTAACAAAAATTCATAGAAAAGCAACATATTGTAACTCCTTTTTGCATTTTACAGGTTCACATCCCTTAGCTAATAGAAAAGCAGCGGTTAAAGGACAGTTTGTCCATGTTGCAAGAATGGTTAGTTTGGATGATGACTTTGATATAGAATGTGAGGGGTTAATAACTAGGTTTAAAATAAGGGGTTATCCGGAAGAGTTACTCTATGAGTTACTAATGGAGGTTAGGTGTAAAAGAACTAGTGGACATTTTACACCAATTCTTAATCAATCAGGCAACCAGGTTGAAATTTGAAGGATAAGTGAACCTCCTGAAGGTACGGCCTTGTTTATCACAACATTCAGTACACATTTTTATAAAATAAAAAATATAATGATAAAATACTGGGAAGTGATTGATGAGGATGTGCAAATTAAAAGTAATGCATTTAACAAATGCATTAGCAAAACTTATTCACAATTATAATGATCCCCCACCATGCCCCAGGATTCCCACTCCTCTTTTCTTGATGTACTGGAAAATATTAGGGTTCAACCAAACACCCTAATAATGGGCGATTTCAACTACCTCACCATTAACTGGGAAAATTACTCATGTACCAACTCCTTTGCTCAACGCTTTCTGGAATTCATAAAGTCCAATGCTCTGGATCAACTTATCCACACCCCCACCAGGAGCAAATATCCTAGATCTAGTTATTACCAACACGAGTGACCAGTATTCCACACCTGAAGTCAATGCCTCATTGGTCCGATCTGACCATAAGCTAATTACCCTAGATATCCACATCCTAGCCCCACACCCCATTAAGGAAACCATGGTAAAAAATTTCTCCAAAGCCAACTTCATGCTTCTTAAGACAGAAGTGGTGAACTTCATGACACCCATGCAGATGGACAATACAGTTACAACTACTGAATCCTACACAATTGCACTTTATAAGCACTTACACAAGTACATGGATCATGCTACCCCAAAGTGAACCAAGACACTATCCTCCAAAAAAAGGAAGCCAATCTGGTGGTCCCCTGCCATAAACAAACTGCACAACAGAAGGAAGAAACTGTTGCAAAAGAAAGTAAAATCCCATGAGTGGAGGAGCTCCCTGGTCAGCCTCAGTAAGAAGCTGCGATCCCTGATAAAATCCTCCAAAGCTAGTTATGAAAACAAAATCACCACTGATGCTAAAGACAACCACAAAGCATTATATAGCTATGTCAAGAATCGCAATGTCAACTCTCAAATCTGCTCTGAGTTACAGCACAATGGCACTAAATATTCAGACCTAACTGATATTGCCAACATCCTGGCATATAGGTTCAGTGCTAACTTTACCCCCCCTCTCACCCCCTAAACAGCCCATATCTATACAGGAAGTTCCTGTAATCACGGCTGCAGAGGTAAAAACCACACTCTCCAAAGCCAAGAACACATCATCATTGGGACCAGACGACATCCCAGCCTGCGTTCTACACAAACTACAGAACAAACTGGCACCCCACCTAAGTACCAGGTTAATCATAGCCTCACCTCAGGCTTCTGCCTGCTGAATGGTGCACAGCGATGGTTATCCCATTCCACAAGGGAGGAGCCACTATGTACCCCATGAACTACTGCCCTATTAGCTTGACGGGCCTGGTCTGCAAGGCCATGGAACATATCATCATGGAACTTATAAACAAAGACATTGGTAATCTCCAAACTCTGGATCCCCACCCAGTTTGGGTTTGTAAAAGGCAGATCATGTCTCCTAAACCTGATAAACATCTTTGAAGCAGTCACCAAAGCCATAGACGAGGGTAAGGTGGTTCACACAGCCTATCTAGATCTTGCCAAGGCTTTTGACACCATCCCCCACTCTGGAATTACAGATAAACTCACTAAACTATATATAAATCCCTATGTCACAAGATGGGTTGCCAACTGGCTCACTGACAGAACCCACACTGTGAAAGTAGCAGACTCCAAATCCAACTTCAGACCAGTGACAAGCGCAGTACCACAGGGTTCAGTCCTGGGTCCTCTCCTGTTTGGTATCTACTTCTCTGAAGTACAGGCTAACACAGAAGGTCTTTGGCTAACGAAGTTTGCAGATGACTGCAAACTAGGAGCCATAATCGAAACTCCTAATGATGTGGACATCCTACAAAAGGGCCTCACTGAGACAGATGCCTGGTGTCAAAGCCATGGCCTCAAGCTCAATGCCAAAAAGTGCATTGTCATCCCCTTTGGTAAAAACTCTGTACCCACGAACTACAACATAGGTGGTAGTATACTTAACACTGAAAGTGTGATAAGAGACCTTGGGACACAGGTGGACAGTAGTCTCTTCTTTGATAATCACATTGCCACAGTAGTCAGGAAATCCTTCTAGGTGGTACACCTCATCACAAAAAAAAAAAAGAGGTCATTGTTCCCCTCTACTCATCACTCATTAGACCCATTATAGAGTACAACACTCCTTTTGGTATGCACCTCACAAGACATCTACAACTGGAAAGGCCACAGAAATACCTCACAAAGAGGATTACCATCCTCAAACAGATGCCTTATGCAGACCATCTAAAAAAACTCCAGCTTTACTCCATCGCATATTGCCTTCTCAGAGGTGATCTCTGCCTAACATACAAAGCTATGTCAAACCCAGAACTGTTGGACATGCTCCACTTCAAGAAATTCTAATCCCTCCGAGCTACATGCTCTTGGGACCTAAACCTTGTCACCACAATAAACAGAACATGCCGGAGGGATAGATTCCTTTCCCAGAGACTTCCCATACTCTGGAATAAACTACCTATCTATATCAAACAAAGCTCCTCATTAGCACTCTTCAAGAAAAATCTTGATGATTGGATGGGAAATAGGAAATTCTCCCCGGGGATCACTTCTGTGGCTCTGCTCAACAGTGGCACAGGAAAATAATTTTCTTGGGTGGCAAAAGCCAGGGTACCTTTATAGCTGGGCTTGTATAGGCCCCAAGGCCAATAGCCTAGTACATACCTATGAACCTATGAATAAGTTGGGAGAAGGGTTTAGAATGGTGGCTAGGAGAGTTAGGAATTTAAAAAGTTTAATGGAAATTTCTAAGAATGTTAAGGATCAAAATCAGGGCAGGATGAGCAGATGTGGTATGTGCAATTATTGTAATGTTATTTACCAAGGCCACTTTTTTGAGGTAAATGGTAAAAAATAAAATCTGCTTGGCAAGTTCAGTTGTAATACAAAAAAGGTATTCTATATAGCAATATGCAAACACTGTCTGGCCTATTATGTAGGAAAAACTACTAGAAATTTTAAGGAGAGAGTATGTGAGCATTTTTATGCTATCAGGAAAATGAATTTAACAAATGCATTAGCAAAACTTGTTCACAACCATAATGATCACCAGTTCCAATTCTATGTCATTCAGCAAGTTAATGAACAAGCTAGGGGTGGACCTTGGGATCTCCGGCTTGAAAAGGCAGAATTAATGTGGCAGCTATTCTTGTATTCATATGTATGGCAAGGACTCAATGACTATTGTGCCATCAATGGTATTCTGAAATTAAAAGCACTGACAAGGTAAAATGTTAGATTTTGCCAGTATATATTAAAATATGGAAATAGTTACTAATGTAGGTTAACAAACTTTTTAAAAAAATGTTTTTCATGTTCTATGAGTTGATTTTTTTTTGTCTTTTTTTGTCATTATTAAATAATTGCTGTAGGTTTTTATATTATTGTAATATGGTTTTGTCACTATTTCTTTAACTTAAGATTTATTTGGGGTTCATTGGTGTTGTGCATTTTCTTATTAATTCTATAGAAAGTATTTAAATGATATATTAGATAATTTAGTTTTAAATGAGGTAAATATTTATAGGTTCTAAGATTTTAAAATTAATGATGATGTCATTTCCCGTTATGGGGGGATGAGGCGGTATATTTAAAAAGATGGAGTATGGTTTGTTATATTGTCTGATGAAGGTTGGGCATTTAACCCAATGAAAAGTGCTTAACAATAAATATTGAGGGAGTTTTTCCATTTACCGTACTGTTTTTTGTTTTAAACAGTTTGTGTTGGTGTTTTAGATGAATTAGCCTAAATCACACTGAGTAATACTCTATCTGTTCAATCTTTCTCTTCCATGGTAATATTTTTGTATGTCCATACACTATAATGACAAAATCCATTCTTTAAAACATTTATTTTCATATTAATCATTAAAATTTTCCACATATTTTGCCTTTTCACATTCAGTCAAAGCATGCTCTGTTGTTTCTTCTATATTACTATTCCTACACATTCTTTCACTCAGTTTTCTTACATATCATCTTCTTCTTTACAAGTAACTTTTCAGTAATAAATCTTCATATAAAATATTTTTTTTGTATTCCCTTGAACCTTCATTTCATTTCTTTAATAGCTTTCCCTGACACTTCATAATATTTCCCCAAAGTTTTTCATAATGTCTTCTCATAATAGCTTCATAACAAAATTCCTTTGTCTTACATGTTTACCTATTGTAATATTTCATATTTTCATTTGTTTTACATTCTCATTTATCTTCATATTTTCAGGCCTCATTTTCCTTTTTCCACATTTTATCTCTCTTCAAACCTTGGCAAACGTTTTCCATATAATTTCCCCTAACTTATTTGAATCTCTGTTAGTAAGTCCCAAATCCCTATCCTCTTGTGTAGAACACATTTCTTCTCTCTCTTTAAAGGGTTTAACCTGAACCCCCATATAATTCCCAAAATATTTCTAACACTTGTCAAATTTTCTAGGAAATGCAAAAACTTTCCCCTCATAACCTAGCTAACAAAGTACACAAGCATGTATTAAATAAACATTCTTTTCATTTATCATTTTAAAAATCTTCCACCTGCCTACTACTTTTCTTATATCCTACAGTATGTTCTTATAGTCCTTGTCTATCACTTGTCTCTTTTTTTAAACACCTTTACTGAATTATCACTTGTGACATAGGCGAATTTACATTTATATAAAAGTAAACTGTATTAAAAACTTCATATTTACAAACATTATACTTCACATATATTGCTATATATCATATAACCTAAGATATATTACATAACATATTCAATTCCTGCCCATTTTTTAAACAAGAAACATCTTTATTAAGCCATCATTTATGACACAGGCAAACATACATTTATATAAATGAAAACAAACTACACTAACACAATCCTTGTTGCAAGCATTTTACATCACTAACCATACTGACACCCTCCCAGTTGCAAACATTATATATCACCTATAATCTACCCAATCATTTTCAGTAAACATTATATAGCTCATTTAAGTCCTACCTTCTTTTAAACCTCATTCCTCCCCTGTATGTATTGTTCCCACAATTCCCATTTTTCCTTTGTAGTTTGCTATTAACCTTTTCTAAAGATCTCAATTTGCGTTGTTTTATCTCTGTTATTATATTCACTACTTGTAGTATATTTGGTTTAGATTTTGATTTCCATTTTCTAGCAACTGATTTTTTGACAGCCACCATAATTAGACACAGCACGGCCTTACCATGTCTAGGCAATTCCTATTCTGTATCCTAGATCAGAAAAATTAAAATCATCTCTCTCATCACACCAGTCGGTCCACCCAGCATCTCAAATAGTGCATCCTGCAGGGAATTCCCAAAGTCTACCAAGTCACTGCATTCCCAGAAAATATGTTCCCAGTTATCTGTTTCTTTCATGTCACACCTCCAAAATTTGCTGTCTACCTGAGGAAATTTTTTCTGGAGTCTACTTGGGGTATAAAAATATCTATGTAAATATTTCCAAGCAAAAATACCAAATCTTCTACATTTTGTTGCATATTTGGGAGACATACACATATCCTCCCATTATTTTTGCGAATTGCTTATCCAATCTCTATTCCCAATCCTTTCTAACCTCCTTTTATTGACTCTTATAGTTATCATGCAATATTTTATATGCTCTACTAGTTATTCCTTTTTCAATGACAGCTTCTGTTCTAGATTCTACTAAAACCTATTTTAGGACCAACCTATTTCTTTCTGTTTGCCTATACTCTGATATCAATACTTGATAGGGAAGGCAATCTCTAACCTGCAGTCCAAATAAATTCTTGGCATCTTCCCATTCTATCATCATTTCCTCTCTAGTTATTTGTTCTCAATACCTTGGTTCCTTTGCAAGTTTTCTCCAATAAATTCCAGCCCTTTCTTGCCTATTGTCTGTATCCCAAATTGCAGTCATCCCTATCTGCAGAATCTCCTTTCTCTATTCCTATGTTGACATAGTTCTTAGGATACTTTCTGCTACTTTATAGATGTGATATTCTGTATGATTACTGTTATTCTCCTTAAAGGCCTGCATCCAAAATTTCAGTAGCTTTTTGTTTCTTGAGCTTTCCTCGTGTTTCATCATCATCCCACTTTGAATCATAGTTTTCTGCTTGTGCTGTGTGTAGGAGCCTTGACTGTCTAGCTCTAAAATACCCCTTCAAACCAAGTAATCCCAATTTGCCCTATTCGACTAGAAGAATCCGTTTATCCCACTTGATTCTTGCCGTCTTCCCCTCCCAGATACAGTCCTTCAGCTCTTTATAAATTGCTATCCACAACTTCTTCTCTGGTTCATAAAATATGCTTGACCTGTGTATAAGATGAATGGGACTAACTTCCAAAAGTCGATCATATGGATTTGGCCATATAAATGTCAGCCTTTTGGGAGTTCGAGCATCTGTAGGGGAATTGTCCCCATAAATATGGATATTACTGAACCAATTCTTACGTAGGTACATAATTTCCCGTTATTGCCTTTATTTTAGCTTCAGGGTGGCCACGGTGGTGCAGCAGTTAGCGTTGCCACCTCACAGCAAGAGGTTCTCTGGTTTGATTCTTGGCTGAGGTGCCTTCTGTGCAGGGTCTGCATGTCCCCCCTGTGGTTGTGTGGGTTTCCTCCGGGTTCTCTGGTTTCCTCCTACATCCCAAAGACATGCTGTAGGTAGATTGGACACTCTAAATTGGCCCTAGGTGTGAGTGCGTGCATGTGTGTGCCTTCTGTGGAAGGTTGGGCACCGGGCTGGCAACTCGGTACCATAAAACTCCACAGCCAATCATGAGCTGATAGATGATCTGCTGTGGCAACCCCTAACTGGGAAAAATCCAAAAGAAGAAAAAGTCTTTATTTTAGCTTCATTAATTTTGTATCCTGAAAAGATTTGAAACTGTCTCAAAATGTTTCACAACACTGTAATGTCCCTTTCTAGTTTTGTCAGGTATAAAATAATAGCATTTGGAAATAGAGCCAGCTTTTCTTGACTACCATCTCAATTATATCCTTGAATTTTTGAGTCCCTTATTTTCTTTGCCAGTGGTTCTAAATGTAATGCAAATAACAAAGAGGAAAGAGAACACTCCTGCCTGGTTCCTCTGCTCAAGCAGAAATTATCATAAAGGACCCCTCTCACTTTAATTTTCACTTCCGATCCCCTCATATATTCTCCTAATCAACCTTATATTTTTTGTTAGGAAATGCAAATGCTTCCACTGGCCTGCTTATAAAGTCTCAGGTTACTCTGTCAAATGCTTTCTCTGCATCAAGACCCACCAACATTAATGGTATTTTCTTACATTCTGCTTCCCTCTGGATCATCACTGTTCTGTTACTGTCGTCAAATATTTGCCTCCCCTCCACAAAACCACATAGATCCATACCTATCAATCGTAGCACTACTTTTGCTATTCTTTTAGCCGTTATAGACATCTTGTTCCTAACCTAACCCTAAAATATGCTTATCTTAGTTCTTATAATATGCACAGCTCCTATCTTCTCAGTTGCCACCAACCTCCTTAGTTTTACTTCTCATTCCTAACTCTACTTCAACTTTTATTTAGACTATGGATGAATGACATGGTAAGGGAAGTCAGATATAATGCTGTTGGTTGGGATTGGGTGATTAAAGATGAGGTTAGGGTGCTCATTTCTTTTGCTAATTATATAGTTTATGTTGTTAAAGATGAGAATTTGGTGGGACGTCTTGTTCATATTTTGGGAGGTAGTTTAGGTAGAATGTTGTTAGTTTAAGTAAAATAGCATTATATTGCAATTTGAAAAAAATGTACAGGCTTTGTGGAAACTCTTAGTAGGAATGTGAGTGATTTTAAAATAACTGAGATCTCAGATTTGTTTAAACTTTTGGAGGATTGGGCCATGGTTAAGTTTATGTGGCATGCTTTGCTGCAAGACATTTCTTAAATTATAGCATTATGGATGATATGTGCTGTGTCTATTGGAAAAAATGTTTATTTAATTAAATCAATGACGTTAAGCAAGTTGAGTCATGTTGACTAGTTTGATTCTTTCCTTGGACACTAAGAGTCCCAAACATCTTCACCTTTCCCAATGCTTCTTTAATTTTTGTAGAGTAATAGGCCTATCCAAAAACATAATCTCTTTCTTGCCTAATTTCAACAAATCTCTATTCATCACCAGCACATTTTTTGCCATGCAAATTACTAACAAACTGCTCTATGTTATGCAATATAGCCTCCATAGTAGCATATTCCTACTCTTCAGCCTTCAAATATTTCATAAATACTTATATCTTCTGAACATCTCCAGCCAATAAAGGATGAACCTCTTCTCTCCTGCTGTGAAGTAGAAACTTCTCTTCTCTTGACCATTCTCTCATTTTCATCTCATTATCTCTAACAGTCTTTGCTCGTACTCAGAATAGTTTTAAGAATTAATTTCTAATAAAGAATATAAGAAATCAATCTGTTCTCTATATTAAGATTCACCGTGCTTCTTATCCAAGTGTCTCAAGGAGATATTTCTTATGAACTACAACCATCTACTCCAGTCACTATAACAATACCACATGTCCAAAACATCTTCCATAACCAATCAAATTATCCTTTCATAAAATCCTGTCAAATGAACTTATCCTCAGCTCTGTGCATATCCTCACCAACTTTCTACCATTCCTACTTACATCTGCAACACATAATGCCTACCCAATGATGAGAAAATCTACCAGGTTTATGCTATCCAAATACCTCATTCGTAATGTTACTATATAAAAAAGCAATCAGTTGTTGTAACTATGACCCTTCTGGGATATGCTCCCGAATCCTGTAACAACAGTCAAGTCAAATTTCTTAATAGTATTCAACAGCACCTTTCAACTTTTATCACCTTATTTTCTCCTAATTTGAAGTGCACAATTAAAATCACCACCACAAATAATAAAACTATTCACTAATATAATAATTTTGTTTTCTCAGCTAGTGCAAAATGACGAATTGTCAGTATACATTCTTAATACTATTCACATTAAAGGTAAACAATACCCTATCCCACATTACATCGTAACTTTCTCTCTACCTAACACTTTCAGTTTTTTTTTCTTTCACTTACTCTTTCCTCAATAGATTCCATCAACCTCCATTGATCTAAATATTCTTCAAATTCCCCTCCTGCCATCTCTGAGGAACAGAGAATTTATTATTGGTTGCCAGATCCAACAAATTAACCTCAAAAGGAGGAATATGAACTTCAGATGGCGGGACTATTACTTCCTGACAAACAAGAACAGTAGAAGAAACAGAAACTGTAGAAGTATTATCAGTTGTAACAGAAAGCAAATCAACATGACTAAATACAATATGCTCATATACAAGTTTAGAATTTCCTCATCCCTTCCCACAAGTCTCAGAAGAAAAGAAAATATCCTGGAAAGACAAGAGAGTAGCACCCTCAGATGTTGAAGGAACCACAATAGACGGGTCTTTACCCTGAGCAATGTCTCCAAAGGTAGGAACAGGATCATATAATACAGAAACTATAGTCTTCCAGTCCTTCCAAAAATATCCCATATACTTGCAAAGTCTACATAATGGCATTTATCTTGTACATGTCCCTGTACCCAAGGCAAATCACATCATCATTTAGGACAATCTTTTATCAAGTGTCCTTTTCCACCATAGAAATAACAGCTTTTATACTAATCATGATAATAAATTGTACCATAATAACCTTGAATCAGTACCGCATGAGGTAGATACACAATGTCTCCATGAATCATTTTCAGATGCAGCCATATAATCCAACTCCCAATACAAAATCCATCAGCATATCTAATTTTAATCAGTTCTTCATTCCTCCCCTTTCTCTCTCTCTCTCGCTCGCTCCAGCAGGTACAAAAGTGTTACAGGGTTCACTGGAAACATTCCTAAAGCATACACACAGCAGGCTCATCCAACAGGCAGTCTGAGTCTACTCAATCCACCCACCATTTATTTAGGACAAAATGTGTACCACCTCTGCCCTTGTGCTTTAAGTAAGTGTTAGGGGCATCCATTCTTCTTTGTGTATTTTAGCCTGCATAGTGACCAGTGTAAAGAGAAGTGCTTCAGTGTCCTAGATTGGGAGAGCAATAACATTATATTCTGTAAACCCTCCTCCACTGACATCCTGCTGGTCAGCTTTTACTCTCTACTTCCTAGCAGACACTGACTTTTACACATACTGCTCTTACTCAAACTATGTCTTTCTCTCATATTTTCTTCAATTCTTCTAGACTTGGTATTCCTATTATTTATATCCTCCTGTCTTACTTTAGTGGGACTGCATTCCTTCAAGGACGTCATCCTTGCTCTTCCCCTTCCTTTCTTATCTCTCCTTGCCCGAGATGGTTATTAAACCACTTTCAGCTCTGAGCTAGTATTTGTGCACAGCCAACATTGTCTTGCTTTAGTGTGTTTTTATTTTGCTATAAAAGTGTCCCTTCAAGCAAATAGATATGTATGCAACAGTGAAGTCAGCAGTTTGAACACCAGTTTATGGCCTATATTTTATGTAAATTATAAATATTATGGCAGCCTAAAACAAACAAAGAACTTTGTCCACTATAATAGCTCCATTTTCTTAGACCACAGCAGTCCCGTTGGTACTTTTTCCTTTAACCGTGCTCAAATCATTGTTTTTAGCAGTCCACTGTCTCCCTTCAGTATATTTCTCTACTTGTGTAGCCACTGAGCTCTGAGCCAGTAATTTTCCATAGTTGCATTACTACATTCTGATCTACTTTTACTCTTTGTTTTGCTGATCTGTGGTGGTTGGGGTGCCTTTGGACTTTGTATTTCAAAGTCCATAGAAACCTCCTTATATTACACAGTTGTTCAAACAGTCAGGACATCGTGATATTGGACTAACTCTCCTAATAAAACTGTGCTCTAGAACAACAAACTCAAGACTTTGTCTACTAGCTCAGAGACCTATTAAACTACATTGTTCCTTTTACTTATCTCTCTCAGTAGATTTGTGGCTGTTTAAGTCACTGACTGTTTTTTCTCTGTCTCTTTGCCATGTTTTTGACACACTTTGTTCACCATCACTAATGCTCAGGCTCACTCCACTCCCCTACACTACCCCCAGTTCCAACCCAGTGCCTTTTACTCTGCATTTATACTTCCATAGCACCACCCACATATTCCTCAAACCAATACAATCAGCTCCCTCCAGAAGAAAACAATCACTAGAATTGCTCTCAATAGTAACACCCACTCTTGTCTACCACCCAAGACCCTTTCTCAAACTGTCTTAATTATTGCCCTCTATAACTATCAAATTATATCTCTACAACCAACCTAGTCCCCTCCTATTTTCTAATTCTTGTTCATAACAAAGATAAAACCCAAGTTAAATAAGATGCCCCTAAGTAACATTATTTTAGTATTCCTCCTCACTCTACTAGCGTTCATCACCAATTATCAAATCCACCTCCTTCAAATTCTTGGGACTTCAGCCAATCCTCACAAAGAGTATCAACAGCTACCCAGCCTGCCTTTTTCCATAGCACCCTATCTCTACAAACAAACCATAGCTGATTTATCTATAAATATCTCAAAACTAAGTATCCAAACTTACAATAAAATACCAAACCAAGACCAAAATATAACTATCCACACTCTTCCCTCTGTAGATTATTGGTTCAAAAATTACTGGAAATATTCACACCAACCCAGATCACACTGTTCATAAAACCATCACTTCCAACCCCAAAATAAACCAGCCACCTAATACATCTCAGCAAAAAAACAGGACCCAAATGTACCTTACTAAATATGAATGTAAGAAGAATATGCAATAAAATCTATGACATACATGCCTACCTTGCCACATATACTCCTGATGTAGCCATAGCTATTGAAACCTGGCTAAAAAATAATAAAGGACAATGATATCACTGCCCCCACTACAACATCCTCAGCCATGGCAGACAAAAAAAGTGTGCAGGTGGTGTAACAATCATCTATAAAAATTCCCTAACCATCACCTTACATACACATGAAATACCCACATTTAACAATGCTGAACTTCTAATAACACTGCTAATCAACAATAGGAAAGCTATATGTTTAATATCAATTTATATACCACCAGGGAATAACATTGATACTGCTTAAATCATTTGGTATTGGATATCCTAACAAATTAACCATGAAACTATAATACTAGGAGACTTAAATGTAGACTGGCAACTCATAAATTCCACTACCCTAAATGAATCCATAAACTTCTTCAACTTCAGACAATTAATAACCATACCTACTAGAGTCAATAAAACTTCCGAGAGACACTCAACATTAGACAGGATTCTTACAAACAAACCAGACAAAAGTAGGCTGCCTCTTAGATAGCATAAGTGACCACATGCCAGCATATGCTATAAGAATTCACCATAACCTAGATAAACATATTATCTATAATCAAATACAAAATACACACAATTTCATCAAAGGTATTTTCAATGAAACACTAACACAATATAACTGGAATGTACTTAGAACAATGCTTCAAGATACTGCTGTATAACACTTTAATAACATATTCTTACAGACCTTAAATAATCTAGCACCAGTCCAATCCCACACGATGGCTGACAAAAGAAACAAAAAAAGTCCTGATGAAAAAGGATAAAGAGAAGAAAAATCAGGATAAAAATGAAACTCAAAATGCCTTTCAGCAATGGCAAGACCACCACTCCCTCTCCAAAAACAGATAGCATGACAGACTCTATCCCCACGCAGTTTTATTCCCACTTTATACAATCAATATTATCTCTGTTAGACACTAATACATCTGCCCACCCTCTCTCTACCCCTATCCAATCAAAACCACTCACAGCTCTTCAGTTTTAGTCCAGTATCTACCTCGCTCATATGAAAGTTGATCCTTAAACTAAAAAGCAATTCTGTAGCTGTAGACCAAATACCATTAGACTACCTAAAAAGGCCACAGAACTCATAGCCTTCCCTGTGTCCGTACTAATTAATAGGTCTGTATCATAAAAATACATGCCATCACTGTGGAAAAAATCCTACATCATACCACTGCAAAACGGTGGCACATCTACAGAGTTTAACAACTACAAAGCAATAGTGATTCTCTCCCCCTCTCCAAAATATTAGAAAAATCATTCCATATGCAGCTGATGCAATACCTAACCTCAAATAACCTGGTCTCAGGAACACAACATGGCTTTAGCTCCTAGCACAACAGCACTACTGCTCTACTACATTTTACCAATATAATATCCCAACACAGACACACTGGTCTGCTTGTGTCCACCATGATCATAGACTTTTCAAAGGCAGTTAATACTGTTTCACACCGGAAACTGCTCATTCAACTCTCTTCAATTGGACTTTTACAATACTCCTTGTTGTGGTCTCTTAGTTACTTACCTACAAGGCAACAAGCCATTAAATGGCAACAAACCTTCTCATACTTTTAACAGGTTATTACAGGTGTCCCTCAGGGCTCTATCCTGGATCTTCTCTTATTTAATATATTTATTAATGACATCCACACCTCTTTTCACTATGCTAATTTAGCTCAGTATGCTGATGACTCAACATTAATGTGTTTGGCCTCAACAATAAATAAAGCTCCAAGACATTACTCAAAAATCTGTATCCTCTGTAGAAACCTGCTTCAAAGAATCAAACCTCCTACTCAACCCCAAGAAAACTAAGTTAATACTTTTTACCTCAAAAAGCTGCCAAAATAAAAAGCAGTCTTTTACCATAACCTTGGAAAATAATACTGTCATTGAAACTCACTCACAGTAAACTTCTAGGCCTTATAATAGATGGCAGTCTCAAATATGACCAGCATATATTGCACACCATTAAATCTATGCACCAAAAACTAGGTTCCCTTTATAGGATCAATGGATTCCTTACAGATACTGAAAGAAAAACGCTAGCTATCACCTTCTTATTGCCGACTTTCTTATATGCTACTCTTATCTTAACAAACTTAAACAATACTCAAAGAAAGAATGAAATATGCCTCCTGCTACAATAAAGTAGCTAAATTTGCCACCAGTCTCCCTCATTGGACCCACTATTGTCATACTTAAAGCAATTAAACTGGCTTGAACTACATGACTACCTAACATATTCACAACTAAGTACAGCACACAAACTCATTCATCATCACGAAAAATGCCCTGCACTACATATCTTATTTGACATACTGTCCAGCAAAGGATCTTCGCTCCAGTAACAAATTCTTATTACTTACGAATAGGTCAAATAAGATTGCAGGAGACTCACTCTGCTCCCAATATATTGCTAAACTCTGGAATAGTATCCCCACACAAATAAAACTCTCTGACAAACTCAATTGTTTCAAATCATTGCTTAAACAACATCCTAACCAATCCTGGTCCTGTGCATGCTCATCTCAAGGTTGAGACATTTATGTTCACCATATGATATTCTCCAAATTCCCTCCTTAAACAGAATGCATTCAATCTGTCACTGAAATGAAAAACAATGTTATACATAACTGCTGTCTGTACAATCCACTGAGTTAAATGTGGGCTTTCCCTTTAGTAAATTCCACCACTGCAAAATCTTAGAATGCATAACTGTAACTACTGTTTGAGTATAAATGTAAATAGAAATATAACTACTCTGTGTTTAACTGGAACTTAGTATAATGCAATGTAAGCAAACAGAGCTTTTCTCCCTGGGCCTCTGCTGAAATTGTGCATTACCCATTTGGACTTTCCTGGTAAATAAAGACAAATAAATAAATACATAAATAAATTATTCAACAATCTCAGTATTCTAAAACCAAAATTCACTATAGATTTCCATTTAGGAAGACACCCCAGACATTTGCAGTTTATACACAGAACAAACTGTCTTAGACACATTGTCAAAAATGTTTAGCAACAGAAGCAAAGCTGCTTCATTCTCCAGATAAATGTCAACATATGGTTCAGTATGTCAAGGAGCAGTAGCTTTGGCTTACAAAGCCAGTATTCCCAGCAGTTTTAACTCTGTAATGCAGAAAGAGTGTCTATCTGGTGCATCAGTATGCAAATTACAAAGGTTCTTGCCTGAGAGCACCATTTTTCACCACTGTTGAATAGGATGCTGCATTTTGTACCATCAAATTCACCTCTGGCCACACTGGTTGAAAATGTAGCCATTGTCCTGCATGTGATTGAGATACTCTGTAAATACTGACCTTTGACTCTGTACCATATTCAGAGTCAGTCCCAACAGCAACTCGTTTGTCATCTAAATGTTCCACCACTGTACCAAATGGAGCTGAAACCTTGTTTCCTACTACAGGTACCAATTATGTTACACACAAATCCTACATTCCACCCTCCTGAAATGTCAAAATCATTGTATGGTCATGAGTAGAATCTGAACATCCTCCAACTGCCATTATGTACTTCTCCATAGTGGTATTCTTTCTGCAACCCTTGCAAGAGGAAAAGGAAGTCTATATGAAAAAGTTTTTTATTGATATATAGATTACATATTATTTACATATTTCATTATTTACATCTATTTACAATCTCCATACTATATAAACTTCAATTTAAGCATTTCCCCTACTCTTTTATCCACAACCAAAACATTTTTTCCAGAATCTTTGTCAAAGTCTATTTTCCATTGTATTTAATTCTATTAGCCTCTCATTCCAAACATTCCATGACATATAAAATATTACTCTGTCCACTTTCTTCACTTCTTCCTGTTTTCCTGCACCATAATAACCAAATTCTATTACACCCATATTTATTTGTTGAAATTTTAACAAACTTTTTACCCTATTATGTTTACATATTTATTTCCACAAATTATTAACTCTTTCACATTTCAAAAACAAATGCTCAGTAGACTCAAATGCTTCCCATTTATTACATATTCTATCTTGCTTTTACTTGTATGACATATTTGCCTTAAAAGGCAATTTTCTAAAAGAGAATCTCCATAAAAAATCATTACATTTTGATCTTTTATACTTATTGTATCTCATCATTATGCCTTTTTTCATATCTATTTCTAAATCTTTCCATGGATCAATACAATAAAATGCTTTTAGAATATTTAAGTACCATTAATTTCTATTTTTCTCACATATATTATTTTTTATCTTCCATAACACAGTTTTGTTTATTTTCATTTATTCATTCACAATGATTTTATTTATTTTTTTTTAACTTCCATTCCTTTTCACAATTCTTTGTATTTATAATATAGTATCATTTCTATCAAATTTTTATTTTCCTTCATAATTTCTTTTAATACCTTATATAAAATTAAAGATGTTGCATGTACTATTGGGTTTATTAAAACCAAGCCTCCTTGCTCTTCTTTCATATATAGAATCCTCTCTTGACTGGATTCAGTCTAGAGCCCTATATAAAAAAATATAATCATCATTAGTTCATTTTCATACTTAATAGGAATCATATAGGTGTTAGCAACCCATCTATATTACCCAATCAAAAGTTTAGGTTAGTGAATACCTAAATGTCGACCTGGTAATATCAAAACATTAAAACAGCAAATGGCTGATTTAATGTAGGAATGAATTCCCTCTGCCACCAAAGAAAAAAAAAATTTAAACCACAATGAAGTGCTTCCCCCCACCCCCAACTAAATATACCAACTCTGAGATTGCCCTACAGTGGAGAAAGGGGAAAATCCACATAATGGCCAATGGAATTTTTTCCCTGTGTTAAATCATCTATTCACATTTTTTTTTTACTTTCGCTATTACTAAATCGACTTTTAGGTATTCACTAACCTAAATGTTCGATCAGGTAATACGAACCCTTAGCAACATAAGCAATTTTCCTATTACCATGGTGTTTAAGAAGTCTTGTTTTTTTCTATATGAAAATCTATATGCTTTCCAAAAAATAGTCACATCCTTTACTACTTTTAGTACATTATATCATTGCTGTTGTCTGTAATCATTCCTTCCAAATATTATTCCTAATATATCTATATATTATTCATTGAACTCAATACCTCCTATCATACCTTCAAAACCAAATCCTTTACTTTTCTCTTTAATTATACGCAAACCATTTTTTAATTTATACTTAATTTTTCATTTACTTCTTCCATACATAGTTTATTTTTAACAATTAATAATGTATTATCCACATAATTATACATTATTGGCAATTGTACTTTCTTCATCACTTTGTATCCACCACTACTTAACGTTTTATTAATTTTCTTCACTATTACATTCATAACTAATGAGAAAATTACACTACTAGCTGGGAAGCCCTACTTAAATCACATTCTATTTTATTTCTTCTACAATCCAGACATTTATATTTAGTTTCACATAGTTCCTTTCATAAACAGATTTTATTACTTGTAAATTTTCTTTGCTTACATTATATGCCAAAATGATTTATATTGAATAGTATCATAGGCTTTACTTATATCCTCTATCATAACCTTTGCTTCTGCATTTTTATTTATGATATCATCAATTATTTCTCTTATTAACCATAGTAATTCTTGACTAGCTTTTCCTTTTCTTTAGAATGCATTTTACTCATATATTCTCTCCATTTTTATATCCCTTTTGTCATTATTCTCATAATCATTTTATGATCCTTATTATTCAGTGTTATAGGTCTCCAATTTTTATCTCGTCTATATTTCCTTTTTTAAATATAAATTTTATAACTCCTGTAGATATCTCCTTCTCTTTAATTCCAGTTTCTAACCATGCATTCATAACTTCTATAAAAACAATTTTTTTGCCACTCCTTCATTTCTTTATACATACCATATTCAATTCCATCCAGTCCTGCTGCAGAATTCATGTTAATATCTTTTAGAATTTAATTCAATTCTTTCATAGTTATTTTTTGTTCTAAATACTCATTGGGCCGGATTCACGAAACCTCTATGTAAGACTTAATATGTCTTACTCGGAGGCTGCAGTTGAACGGTATGACGTCAGCATGCCATGAATATTCATGAGGGCACGCTGACTCATCTGTAACTCTTACACGGACTGAGTAGGCAAGCAGGGGGCGTGTCCGACTGCCGAGCAGTCTAAAAGTCCACGCCCCTGCAAGGTTTTAAAAAGCAAAGTGCCAACAGACAAGAGTGAGTCCGCTCAAATGTACATGCACCCAACACCACACTCCCTGACACTGTAAACCCCCATCAGAGTTATAAAACTGAAACATTTTATTTTTTGTAAAATCCATGATATAGCTGCCCATATTTGCGCTTGTTTGCGCGGGTGAGCCCATTGCTTACCCACAGTTAGCAATTGTGACATTGAAGAGCGTATAAGAACTACTTATGCAAATTAATCCAAATAGCAATAGTGTAATGGTAGAGTGTATGCACAAAGAGAAGGCATTCATGGTTCGAGTCCCAGCACTCCCCTTCTTATTTATGTTTTAAATCAGTATTTGAAATAATACCAGACAAATATGATTAAAATTTTATTAAAAGCAGTGACATGGCCAATGTATGGGCGAACAAAATATATATTTTTAAAAGACCCAGATATATAATAGCCTGGTGTTAAGCAACGTTTTACACAGCTAACCAGAGGTGCCCATAGTTTAATAGCACTTTACCCAGCTAAACAGAGTTGCCCATAGTTTAATAGCACTTTACCCAGCGCAATAGAGTTGCCCAAAGTTTAAAAGCACTTTACCCAGTGCAATGTGTTTGCGTGGATGTGCGCGCCATGCCAACCAGGGCACCGGGGAGCAACGTAGAGCTAAGTTGCTTAAATGCAGCCACACCCCCTAGCCTGTCTAGACAGTATTAAAATAAAAGAATGACAAGGTTCAAACCCAGGAACCTCTGCATCATAATCAAAGTAGAGAACCACTAAGCCATGACAACATAGGAGAAGCAGCCACTATTAGCATTCATATACATACGAATGGTAGTTTAACCATTACTAAACAGGTCTGCAGTCAGCCGAGAATTTTACAAAATGGCCAATCACAAAAAAGTGTGGGAAATGCAGCATATTTAAGCCCCACAGGCGGGAATACATGCCATAACTGATTGTAGCTCACATCTGCGGTCAGAATGTCTGGTGTTGGAGAGGGAGCACGCTTCCGAGTGCAGAGATGGGGCATCAAGGAGTCTAAATACATGGTTTGGCTCCTAGTCCACCGTCATGAGGCAAGACTCCTGCAGGGCCCGTTCCAAGGGACGGAGTACAAGACAGAGGCTTGGAACTGGTTAGCTCATGACCTCACCAGTGCCACAGGCATTCCTCGGACTGCTGAGCAGGTCCGTCACCAGCATGTGGACCTGAAGAGATGAAAGGAGGACCGCCTGAACCAGTGGATACAGAAGGCCCATGAGATGCAGGATGCCCTAGTACTGAGTATGTAGCCATGAAATGCAGTATGTAAGAATTTAAAATGGAGTATGTATAATGGATAGGAATGTCTCAATATCCCTTCATTTACTTTACAGCTGCAGGTGACCGTGTTATGAATCAGCAAGCCTATGCTGATAGGCTGCTAAGGCTGCGCCGCCAGGCAGGTTAGTGATTATTCTGCATGTATTGTTATATAAAATATGGGAGAGAGCATGAAAGAAAGTGTTGTAGTCCAATAATACAGCCATAAAATGGACTGAATAAGTCCTCTGCATGTATTGTCAGATAAAAACGTCAGAGAGGCAGAAAAAGAGTTTAGTAACCCATTAAGAAAGGTAACAAATGTCTGGAATAATATCTCTGCAGGCACTGTCATATAAAAGAATATGTGAGTGAGCCTGAAAAAAGAGTGTGCTAACCTATTAATAAAGGTATAATATGTCGTGAACATGTCTGCCATATATACTGTTAAAACAAATAAAGGAGTGAGCATGTGGAAAAGTGTGTAATGTCATTAATAAAGGTCTAAAACCCAGAGTGTGTATGTTTCACTTAGTATGAAATGTTGTTGTACCCTTGCATTATACAAATAGTAATGTGTTAGAAAGTGCTGGCAACCCAGAGTTCTGCAGTCCCATCTAAAGTGGGTGATGGAAGTGCTAGTAGCTGTGAAGTAAATATACAGTCCTCAACAGTTAGTTACTGGCTGGCATGCATAAGTAAATCTGGCACACGAGTAGCATGCTAATATGTTTCCCAGAAATGTAAGTGTGCTTTAATAAATGCAGGGTTCTGTACAATTTGAAGTGAAAATGTCATGTGAAAACATCCAGATATGTAGATAAAGAAATATAAATGCAACCATGAAATATGTAGCAGTAACATCTGCATCCTGGACAGTTAGTATGTGAGATATAGGTCAGGTATAGATTGAAGTAGCCAAACCCACTACACAACCTAAGGCATGGTGGCAAGTGCAATAATACATGTAGGGAATATACACCTGTAGTCACTAGGAATGTAGTGTAAAGTAAAAGTGTTTATAAGATGTTAACAGAGGCTTTTTCTACACCCTACTGTTTGTGCATAAACCATGCAATTCCACACCTCAATGGGTATGTGTAATCTTAAATATTTGTTGGGATATATGTCCATTTGTTCTATAAATATATGCACTCATGTTGATGCATGTGCCCTGTTCAAACACCACGTTCACGGTGACCTGTTGCTACCAATCATCCCTACATGCGGTTGGAATAACCACTGTTGTTCAATATATGCATCTGTTATGTTTGCTGTTCAGCTGTTGGAACTGTGGTGTGTTGGGTTAATGGGAATATTACTGCATGCTGTTACAACTAATCTGGAATGCTGTTGTTTATGTTGTAATGAAACACACCTAATCACAGAACGTATGGGAAGACCGGCCCCAGCGGACCCACCTGTCCCTCCTCAGTTGGCGAGTGCACCTGGTACCAGTGGCTCTGGTGCCCAGCCCGGATTCCCCTCCTCCACTGGTCCTGTGCCACCTTCGGGTGGAAGCGCTGCAGGGGATGGGGCTCACCCCCCCCGTGCAAGCATGGGTGGAGAAGGGCCACCCGTCACCCTTCGAAGGGTTTGGGCTGTGGTGCGTAGGGAGATCCAGTGTTCAGTCGATGATCCCCTACACCAGATTGAGGAGAGCATGGCACATCCCTCGGGTGAGCCTGCCCGTCCTACTCAGCCCTCAGCACAGCCACCCTCGGGGCTGTGAAGGTGCAGTGGTGACTGCCCATGGGTGGGGATCTCAGTTCCACTGTTACCATCTGTGGGCTCATGGGCTTGCGATTTCCAAACATCCTTCCCCTTCATTTGTGTTCACCCACCCCATATGTCAAACTCCGCCCCTGTATGCATCTTGTATGTCTTGTCTGTTTACCTCCCAACCTACCCCCCCAAATATACCTACTTCCTCTACCTCACATTCCACTCTCACCTGAAAAAAAAAATAAAAAAAAGGGCAATCTGTTCCCACAAAAAAATTACGCCCCATACATAGCTGCCCAATTCGCACACATGTCTACTGGACATGTAAACTGACAATTTTAATTGGCAGTACAATATATTTTGTTGGCCTCACCCCTCTCTCAGGGGTGGAAGATTTCAAATTTCACACCAAATTTCATGCATATGCACAGCTGTTGCTGGTAAAGAAATGGGCAGCTATGGACCTTCCCTACACCCATCCTGCACATCCCAAGCTGGTTTCCCTACTGTCTTTCCCTCTTTGTGCCCCCCTTTTCACCACTTTCCTATCTCCCCATTTTCTTTTCTTTAAAAGAAATTAGCGCGGGGGTTAGCGGGAGTAAGCACTTTTAAGCAGTAGTAAGCGGGCTTAAGTGAGTGTGCGCTTAGCTAAGCATAGCTAAGCGTCACGCAAATCCATGCAAACCCGCTTACAACTGCTTAAAAGTGCCTTAGTCACTCTATATGACAAGGCCCTTGGACTGCTCAACATCAAAATAAAAAACCTTGTCAGTCTCAAACCCGGGACCTTGGACTCAGCAGTCTGCATGAAGTACCACTACACCACAGCAGATATATACATGAGAGTATCTGAGGCCTGGAAGAGTCAGAAACACACAGGCATATCAGCTTGTCTGCTGTGCAAATAGCTGTAGCATGAATCCCATGAATCCCACAAGCATGCCCTTATGTAGAAGTACAACACAGAAATAGCAAAGGATGTAGCCATGTACTGCTAGCAACCACCTATGACAATGCCTATGACAATGCCATTGTTCAGGTGCTGAAAAGACTGCTGTGGTGCACAGTCAAAGAATACTAGGCTGACCTCTGCTTACCATCTGGATATGTCCACAGGTGGGAGCTACTCAGACAGACTACAAGCCTTCATAGACTTACAGGTACACAGCAACTCTGCATGTTCAGTAAGATAAACATCACACGATAATAAATAATGCACACTGCAATTTTGCACCCCTACCTAAAGGTACTATATACCCATGTAGTCAGGCACAACCAAGGGTGTAGGTAGGCATAAACAGTACAGAAATATGTCCAGTCGTCCTGAGCAGACTGTGCTAATGCTAACACAAACCACAAATTGTTCAGATGTGAGTAACGTACTAATGGCAGTATAGAAGTTCACAAACAGTGCATGTGCCTGATATTCATAATTGGTAGTACAACATACTTAGATGTCCTCACCACTCTCTCAGGGGTGGAAGGTTTCAAATATCCCACCTAATGTATTGCATATGCACAGCTGTTGCTGGTAAAGAAATGGGCAGCTATGGACCTTCTCCACACCCATCGTGCATATCCCAAGCTAGTTTCCCTACTGTCTTCCCCTCTTTGAGTACCCTTTATCACCACATTCCTATCTCCCCATTTACTTTTCTGTCAAAGACATGAGCACGGGGGATAGCGGGAGTGAGCACTTGTAAACAGTAGTAAGCGGGTTTGCACCAGTGTGCACATGTGTGCGCCTAGCTTAGCATTGCTAAGATATGATAAGCTACGCCAAGCTTGGCTAATTATTGCGAACATAAAATAAGCTATGCTAAGCTTAGCTTAGTATTGCTAACATAAAATAAGCTAAGCTAAGCTTAGCTTAGTATTGCTAAAATACACTAAGCTAAGCTAAGCGGTGCTTAGTATCACTAAGCGTTGTGCAAACCCATGCCAACTCGCTCACAACTGCTTAAAAGTGCTTTTGTCACTCTGTATGACAAGGCCCTTGTATTGCTCAGCAGCAAAATAAAACACTCTTGTCAGTTTCAAACCCCACACCTTGGACTCACTAGTTTGCATGATGTACCACTAAGCCACAGTAGATATACAACAACTTGATGCTGAAAGAAATATAACATGCATTACAAGGAGTGAATGTAAAGGGAAAATAAAAAAGCCATAGGAATACATTGCAATAAAGAAATATGACATGCATTACAAGGAGTGAATGTAAAG